>NC_090750.1:992451-1012451 GCF_036898095.1 Palaemon carinicauda
ATTGCTTCTGTTGTGCGAAAAACTGCTTTAGAAACATCAGTAACAGGTCCTCCTTTCTGTTTTTCTAAAGCAGAATATTTCGAAACATTACAAACAATCTTTCGTGCTTGACAAATAAGTAGCCAACTGTTGCTCTGTATGGGGATGGATGATCTTCCATTCTGACTGACAAAGTTTATGATGTTTTTTGTGTCTCCCTTATTGGCTATATTCTTTGAGGCATCTCTGTTTGTAATCTCTCTCTCTCTCTCTCTCTCTCTCTCTCTCTCTCTCTCTCTCTCTCTCTCCTACATCTGGTTGTGGGGCTTAAGCAGCAAGTTACTTTCGTCACAGGTGGTTCCTACCAGTACCTGCCCGCAAGGGATATTTTCTGACCAAAGCCGATTAGTGAATGTCCATCGGTGACCTGTGAAACTACTGTATATCCGAGAAGTGGCAGTTTTGTGGCCTAGTTTCTTTATAGTACGACTGAATAATGTTTCAAAAGTATAACCATTAGAAATTGAGTTTTCATATAATTAAAGTTTAGCATTGAAATTAATTGTAATCATTATAACCATCAAAAGAACTAATAATTGAACTGTAATAATAATACCAATTCCCTAATATCGCAAGAGGGTCTGCCCCTCTCTTTTATTCTTCTCCTGTTCTTCTCTTTCTCCCTTTTTCCTTAATCTTTCCCATCCCGAGTACCTGCCTTTGAGCTATAAACTGGATTGTATCCAGGGGTACTCTTCCTGTCCCCTTATTCCCCACTTCCCTATTCTTATCCTTATTATTATTATAACCATCAAATGACATCCTTTTCTCTTTATTTTCGAAACACAAATATGGCAATATGTGTTTTTTGTCCTTAGGTACATCTCAAGCTTCTTAGTAAATTTGACAGAGTATAGCGACAAAATACACGTCTCATTGTGGATTTTTGTGTCAATTTCTCCACGAATATTGCCGTGTGAAGCTCATGCTCCTGAAGCACATGAATGGAATCTATTTGAGATGATAAAGAAAACAGTTCTCGACGATCACACGCGCACTACAATAATTCTCTACCTCGTCGTTATCACAAAACCTTGTATGACAGAGTCCGTGGCCTCTAGCGTGTCATATAATTAAATATTTTTTCTTATATACGAAAATAAACTTTTATTCTATTAATGCGAAGTCAGCAATAAATGCATGATGCATATGTGCAATGTCATATAAATTATTTTCTATTCCGATGAGGGGGTAACTTGAAAACAGAGGGGTAGCTTGAAACCGGTTTCAAACTACCCCCCAGGTGATCTGAAACCGGTTTCAAGTTACCGGGGAGTAGCTTCAAACTGGGGGTAGCTTGAAACTAGGAGGATTGATACTACTGGAGATGCCCTGACTCAGAATTCTTCCCTGAACCCGTGAGGCCAGGGACCCTAACTGCCGGGAGATTGATCTTCACGACCCGAGTACCGTACGAGTGTGAAGGCAACAGTGGGGCATAATATTCACTGAAAATGTCAGACTTTGTATAGAAAACATCGTGAATAAACATCAAAAGGAAATATTTATATACATCATCAAATTTCATTAAATTTAACCTTTTGTACATGTCACTAGTTCTCATCAAAGGTACATTATTCTCGTCGTGCTTAACCTTTAGAATGTGCCTTAGTATTCTATTGAGGGAGGTTTTAATATTATGGAGGTTAATCTCAGGAACACCACCCCAAATGATAACATTTTGTATTATTATAGGGTACACCAAGGAGTAATACATGGTCATAAGAGCCGACTGAGGCATAAATGAGGAAAGTGGATAAAAAACACCTTGAATTTTGCTTAATTTCCTAAAAACTTCAGCTGATTGCAAAGTAAAACTTAACTTATTATCAATAACGATGCCCAAGTACCTGACACTGGAGACCCACTCAAGCTTAGCGCCGTTAAAATACATATTCTGGCAAGCTTTCAACATGCCTTCGTGTGAACAACATTAATTTAGTTTTTTCAACGTTAGGAACTAGTCTATTATTCTGGAGCCAATTTGTGAGTTCAGCAATCAATATATTTATTTTGCTAATGCACAATTCAAGTGATTCTTCTCTGATATAAAAACTGCATCATCTGCAAATAGAACTTTCTTTGCAATCCTTATATCTACTATGTCGTTAATAAAACCATTGAATAGAAGGGGTCCTAAAACCGAACCCTGTGGTACCCCAAAATTCATAGGTCCAGTTCCCCCTCAACTTAATTTGGGTGAAGAAGGTGATATCCCATATATCCACTGTTCGTACGACAGCCCAACCGACTTTAAAGCAGAATCTGTTCATCCGAGTGGCATTTTCTCAATGCTCACCTTTAACGTAAGGAGTTGTAAAAAGAACTTTGCAAGTTTTGTGGCATTTCTGTGTAACTTCGTGTTTAAATTCACAGTCTTGGTGTTAGTAGAGACGTGACTATCCGAGAGCTCTGACTGTACATTTGATATAGGTGGATGAAAGCAGGCCAACATATATAGGGATAACTTTGGTGGAGGAATTAAAGTTTTTTTTATGATGAATTGTTAAACATAGAGGTTATTAAGGGTTTTAAATTTGTCATTAATATTATGGAGGTTATCACATTTTATCTAATAGGTACTAATTTTCGATATCTTATTTGTTGTGTTTATCGCTCCACTGGTGCTAATGCTGTACTTTTTAATGAAATGTTTTTCAGTCAAGTGATCAGTGAATTCCCTGTCTATGATAAGATTATGGTAACTGGTGATTTCAATTTGAATCTTTTCAATCCACTGAAATTGACCTACATTGATGTGTTCATGAATAGTATGCTGGGTCATGGATATTTTCCTGTCATTACATTACCTGCTTAGTTTAATGAGTCTAACCCAATTACACCATTTTCTTTGATTGATCACATTTGGACTAACTTTAAAATAGGGACAAATCATTCATCTGGTGTTGTGCTGTTGTCTTTGACAGATCATTTCCCAATATATGTTTGAAGATAATTGTAAAACCATTGTAAAGACTATAAATTCAAGACTAATTAATGTAAACACTATCCAGATGTTTGTTGACAGAGTGTCAAACTCATGTTTCCAACAGGTATTTTTAACACACAATTCTAATGTTGCTTTCAATAAGTTTTTCCATAAATTGATTGAGTGTTATGATTCTGCTTTCCCAATAAAAAGAAAGAGGGTAAGCAGGAGTCTAGTTAGTTCTCTGTGGGTAACACCTGAACTAAAGAGGTGTATACAAAAAAAGTACAAGTTATTCAGTCTCATGAAGCGTGGGTTGGTTCATAAGCGACAGTTTAATATGTACAAAAATTTACTGACTTGGGTTAAAAATAGAATCAGGAGAGACTTCTAGGAGGAATATCAGGAAGACCTGGTCCAACATCAATACCCTGCTTTGACGTAGTGTAAAGGAATCTGTAAGGGCGGTGATGACAGAGAATGGAACAGTCATTGAGGGTCCACAAATAGCAGATTCTTTCAATCATTATTTCATGAATATTGTTTCACGTCTTACTGGGAATCTGCCCCGTGATATAAATCTTACATGTTTTCATAATATTTGTCGAATTGACCACACATTCTTCTTGGCTCTGTGACGAGCCGAGAGAAGGTTGTGACTCAAAGGCAGGATGAAAGCAACTGAGTAACTTCATTACTTTATTGTTGTTGAAGATTGTCTGGTCCTTTTGGCCAGACACGGGATTTTGCAATCTTGCAGCCCATAGAACTCTATTACATAATATCCGTTTTTATATACATAAACTCCAGGCAAAAAGGCCACAAAAGACATAACAGGCAATTTCATGCTCAACCAACACCGCACCAGTTAACAGTGAATGGTGAGAAAAACAGACATGTTATTTCAGGTTCTTATCAGTGCGATGGGAGAGCGAAGATACAAGCATAATATGTACACAAAATGAAATGTAGTTACTATGTACGAACGTGTGACACACGGTTGGTACATGGCTCCCCCCGTAAAAATTACATACTGTAAATGTTAAATAGGGCGCCCTGATCTAGAGAGGTGAACTGTAGGCGGGTCATCTGGTAGGAGATAAGCAGGTTTAAGACGATCAATGGAGACCCAGTCTTCTTTACCACGAATGTTTAGTAGGAATGCTTTCGGACTGCGTCGGATCACAAGGAAAGGGCCTTGTAAGGGGGCGTTAGCGGTGGCTTGCTAGTGTCATTGCGTAGGAAGACGTGTGTTGCAGAGTGCAAGTCTGTTGGTATGTGATGCTTCGCTGGGGGCTTGTAAATCTGGCGGCATGAAGTAAATTTTCCCACGACCTGATGTATGCGCTGGAGATCGTCAGAGGAGGTTGCAGAAGGAAAAAATTTGGCAGGGACGACCAACGGGTTGCCATACACCATTTCAGCTACCGAGACGTCGAGGGCTTCTTTAGGGAAGCTGAGTAAACCAGTTGGAATCCTTGCATCGGGACATCAAAGCTGCTTTGAGGGTGCGATGAAAACGTTCAACCTTTCCATGTGCATCGGGGTTGTAGGCAGTTGTCTGATGCAGGGTGATGCCCCGGATATTCGCTAATGATGTCCACAATTGAGAGGTGAAAGGGGTACCCCTGTCAGAAGTAATGTGCTCAGGGATACCAAATCATGCAATCCATCCTGAGAGTAAGGGAGATGTACATGAGCTGGACGTTGCAGTTTCCATGGGAATGGCTTCAGGCTAATGAGTGGAGCGGTCAATGACGGTAATCAAGTAACGATGTCCTTGTGATGTGGGTAGGGGGCCTACAGCGTTGACGTGAATATGGGCGAAACGGCGCTGAGGTTGAGGAAAGGTGCCCACTCCTGAATCCGTGTGTCGATGTACTTTGGAAGTTTGGCAAGAAGTACAGGCGCGGACCCAATCCTTAGCATCCTTAGAAATGCTGTGCCAAATGAACTTCGTCTTCAGCAGCTGTGCAGTAAAACGGCACGAGGGATGTGAAAGGCCGTGAATGAAATCAAACACCTGTCGGCGCATGGGAGCAGGAATCCAAGGTCATGGTGTACCAGTACTGACGTCATAGAGGAGGGTGGTGTTGGCGTCGTCGAAGGGTATGTCTTCCCAACGGAGGGGTGTGCAGGATGTCCTATATGCTTGATACTCTGGATCCTGTCGTTGAACTTCAGCCAAGGCGTTGTAATCCAATCCCAGTTGAATGGCAGCCAACGTGTTTCTCGACAGGGCATCGGCAACGGGATTCATTTTCCCAGGGAATGTATTGAAGGGTGCAATTGTAATCAGCAAAGGCGGAGAGACGTCGGCGTTGACGGGACGACCAGGCATCAGACTGTCGAGTGAAGGCATGCACCAGAGGCATGTGGTCTGTGCGAATGACGAAGACGTACCTTCTAAGAAATGGTGAAAGTGACGGACAGCCACGTGCACCGCCAGCAATTCGCGATCGAAGGTAAAATACCCCGATTTTGCCTTGGACAGTTTTCTGCTGAAGAAGGCCAATGGGCAGGGCGAGCCCTTGACCACCTGTCCAAGTACTGCACCAATAGCGACGTTGCTGGCATTAGTGGAGGGGCATGTGGGATAGGAAAAGTGAGAGCTGCAGTGGTTGATAGGGCCTTCTTTGCATTACAGAAGGTCGCTTCTTGAAGGGGACCCCACTTCCGGTCTTTTGGCTTGCCCTTGAGGGAGGCATAGAGGGGAGCAACAGTGGCGGAAATGGCTGGCAGAAAACGGTGATGATAGTTGATCGTGACCAAAAATTCCTGCAGAGCTTTGACGGTCGAGGGCGTGGGGAAGTTCTGAACGGCTGCTACCTTCTCAGGGAGGGGATGGACTCCTTCAGGAGTGATGTGGTGCCCTAAGAACAACATTTCGTTGGCACCAAAGGTATACTTGTCGTACCGGACTACAAGGCCGTTTTGTTGCAGGCGGTCAAGCACAATGCCCAGGTGATAGAGTTGTTCCTCTTTTGAGGAAGAGAACACAAGTATGTCGTCCACATAACATACATAGATGGTGAGGTCCCCTAAGATGCCATCCATAAGACGTTGAAAAGAGAACTCAGCATTATGAAGGCCAAAACAGGAGTGATTGAAGGTGTATGTACCAAACGGAGTGGTGATGGCGGTCTTGGGGATGTCTTCTGGGTTCATAGGCACCTGTTAATACCCCTTCAGGAGGGCGAGCATGGAGAAAACCTTTGCTTTGTGCAGGTAGGAGGTCATGTCGGCGATTTTTGGGAGAGGTTAGTGATCCGGTTCTGTTTGCATGATCAGGCGCCTGTAATCCCCGCACGGACGGAGGGAGCCGTCTTTCTTCAGAACTATGTGTAAGGGTGACAACCATGGGCTGTAGGCTTTTTGGTAAAGTCCCATTTCCTCCTTTTTGGCGAACGTCTGTTTGGCGGCTGCTAATCGTTCCGGTGCCAGACATCTGAATTTTGCGAAGACTGGGGGTCCCGTCGTCTTGATATGGTGATAAATACTGTGCTTGGCAGGAGCCGTGGGTGTTTGGCGAAGTTCTGGACGGAAAACTTCCGGGTACGACGTGAGGAGGTGGGCATAGGCATCCATGGGTGCGCTGATGTGGAGAGCGAGGTTAGAGGGGACGGGTTGAAGAGGTGTCGACAAGTACGAGTGTGCGTTGACCAATCGTCGGTGGGCGACATCGACCAGAAGGTGGAAATGAGAGAGGAAATCCGTGCCGAGAATTGGCAATGTGACGTCACCAACGAGAACCTTCCAATATAATTTACCGGTTCCAAACGATAATGTGAGGTTCTCGTAACCGTAGGTGGGTATCGCAGATCAGTTGGCAGCTACCAGGCGGATGTCGGCAGACACAGACAGACTATGTCGTGTCCTGAGAGTTCCCTTGGCAAAAGAGAACGACAAGCACCTGTGTCTACCAAAAATCGCACGCCCGTTCCTACATCATGTAAAAAGAAAAGATTAGAAACACAGGAGGCAACCGCCACGAGCAATGGCCTACTTACACGTTTTTTTGCCACTGACAATCCTTGGCACATTTCTTCGCGGCTGCCCTGAATCTGTAGTGGTAGTGGCAAAATTGCGGCTGATGGGCGGTAGTAAGTGGTTGTAGAAGTCGTTGGTTGGGGCATGAGTGAGTGGTAGGTGATGGTTGGCTTTTTTGCCGCTCCGGCTCGTCACGGGGTAGGTGTGTATGTCCTACGGCATTCACGTCAGCTTTGGTTAACGTTGAATAGGATGTTAAAAAAGTGGAACTGGGAAATCTTAATGAAATCAATATAGCGGTTTCAGTGCATAGGGAGATGAATCAGTGGATGGTACTACTGAAGAAAGTGACATGGATGTAGTGGTAAATAAAGTCAGATATTGAAGACAATTTGAAAAGTGATGATAAAGGTTCAGACGGAATGCCAAAAAGGCCAGTGGAATAACGATTTAGATACTGTAGATAATTAAAGTTAATTAGAGGAAAATCCACCAAAGAAAAAAGGAAGGAATAAAAAATGAATGGAAAAGATAGGCTGCCAAAAAAATGAAAAATAATTGTTAAATTTTCCGTCTTTGTAATGGCTCTTTATTTTGCCACTTTAAATATTAATGGCTTAAATGAGGTAATTAAACAAATGGAAATTGTGTTCCTTTTCATGTACTATAGATTGATATCCTGTTGATTCAAGTACTTAACGTTAAAGACATTTTAGGTTTCAGTTATCTCACTAATTTCATGTTTGTAGGGTTCAATCCATCAATCAATTCAAAAGGAAGTACAATGATATGCATAAATAATAAAACAAATGTAAAACTTCTAACCAAGGAGATGGATACTAATGGTAGAATTGTTGGTGTAAGAGTATGTTACAATAACTGCATTATGCCTATTATAAATGTGTATGCTCCATCTGGTGCAAGTAAATTTGCTAATAGGGAAGACTTTTCAGGGATGAAATATTGTATTACCTGGGACATAATGATGATTATCTTATTTTTGGAGGTAATTTCAACTGTATAACATGCTCAAGAGATTGTAGTACTAATAACAAATCCTTACTGTCTAAGTCTGTGAGTACTCTAGTGAAAAACCTTGCTTTGAAAGATAATTACAAATTCACAAACAGGATATTAGAATACACTTATATACGCGAAAACTATGGATCCAGAATAGACAGGATTTATACTGTAAAGCTATTTGATAACATAACATCGGCAGACACCATTCCAATAAGGTTTTCAGATCATAGTATAGTTGTTTTTAAATCAAACAAAGACTCAAAAAATTAGCACAAGGAATTGGAAAGTAAATGTTAAAGTTATAGATTCTGATGAATTTTTTTTTTTTTTTTTTTTTTTTTTGTGCATGTATGGCACTTTATAGAGCAGAAAAAGGGTACATTTGATAACATACTTTTATGGTGGGACTGGGCAAAATCACAATGTAAAAAAAAGTTTGTCAAATTATTTGAAAATATTTCACAAGAAAAGTATGGATTACTGAATATATTACGTCAACTTAATGATACTAACTACAAAACTAGCATAAATTATGAAAATATTAATATTCTCAAGAATAGGATTTGTGACATCTGGAATTAAATATTAGAAGGTATAAAGATACAAACTTAAATAAATGATCGTACAATTGGGGAAAAAAATATTTGCACATCCACAGTACTTGTTGCTGAGAAAAAGAAAAATCATGCACGCATTACTAACATGAAACAAGCAGATGGTTCCATTATAGAAAGCACAGAGGGAATTTCTGTTTCTATAAAGGAGCACTTTGAAAAATTGTTTAGTAAGGTAACTAACTGGCCAGGTAAAAAATCAAGATTATTTTCTTAACCTATGCCATTCTATCCTAAATCCAGATGATGTAAGTTTGTTGAGTAGAGAATTAGAGGAAATTGAGGTTTTTGATGCTTTCAAGAGTATGAGCAAAGGAAGATCACCAGGGTATGATGAACTTCATATATAATTCTACAAAAAGTTTTGGTCTTTAATAAAGTCTGACGTCATGGAAGTGATCAAATCCATTGTGACTGTGAAATATATGTCAGATAGTCCAAATTTGGGTGTAATAAAATTATTAGCTAAAATAGGATATACGAGTATATCCTTGGTGGAGAACTGGAGACCTATATCTCTACTGAATGTTGACTATAAAATCTATGCTAAGGTTTTAGCAAACAGATTGAGATGTATTATTGGGAAGATTACCTCCCCAGAGGTAAGGAAAGGTCGATTGTGAATTGTAATAACACGATTCGAGATGTAATTTTTCATGCACTACAAAAGATTGAAGACTTGGCAGTTTTAAGCTTTGACTCGTCTAAGGCTTTTGATAGAGTTAATATGGATTTTTTTTTTTTGGAATTAATGACGAAATTTAGTTTTCCAGATGAATTTGTGGCTCTAGTTAGAATATTGTAAGTAGTATCTAGGTAAGTGGGTTTATGAGTTCACCATTTTGTATTAAAAGGTCTGTCAGACAAGGCTGCCCTATGTCAATGCTGTTATATTGTATACTCATATTTAAAGAACCTTTGTATAGACCAATAAAGAGTAAAAAAAAATAATAGGGCCTAGCCTTCCAAACAGTGTAAATATATGCCTGCAAGGTTATGCAGATGACTCATCCGTGAGCTTGTCAACTGATGGCTCAGTTGGAAAATGTTATAAAGAAGTACAATGGTTTGAACTTGTGACAAGTGCACTGCTAAACAAGGACAAAACTGGTGTTATTGGGTTTGGGAAAGGGGAAAACCAAAAAAGTCTGGCCTATCAGTTATTGGAAACTGTTGGAAGAATCAAAATTCTTTGTTTAATTTATTATAGTGATTTTGAGGTTACATGTGAAGGACATTGGTCTCGCCTTACTCAAAATATTAAAATATCAATAGTTATGCTAAGTCAAAGACAATTATCTATTTTCCAAAGAGCTAATATTGTTAATCCACTAGTTTTGTCCAAAGTTTGTTATATATCACACACTTTGCCTCCTTTAAAAAAGTACATTGCTCAAATAAATATGAATATATTCTGATATATCTGGCAGGGCACTTACTATCCTGTCGGTAGAGATACTCTTTGTTGGACAAAAAAAAAAGCTGGATTAGGAATTGTAAATGTTTAATTTAAGTCCTTGGCGATTTTCAGTTTGACAACTGTGAATTATATTAGAAAGGATATTGGATTAAGTAATTTCTGTTGCAAGATGAGAATAAGTTTTTTGTTGGACTTGAAGGAGATAAATGAAGTTTCATTTGTGTCAACATCATTTCATTCAGTGACAATTGATGTAATCACCGAGAAACTAGTTTTGAGAAACACTCTGATATGCCAAAGAATTTAAAGTTATTTAAGTCTGGTTTAAAAGAAGAAAAATTGAGTGAATTATATGATGTTTTCTGAATTTTCCAGAAATTGTTAGTGATAAATTAGGTTTAACTAATCTTTTAGTACATGATATTAAGTTACAGGACAAAAAACCCAGTAGACAACGTCCGTACCATTTGAGTCCAAAAAGGCAAATTCTGTACAAAAAGAAATCAAGTATATGTTAAATAATGATTTGATAGTACCTAGCAGGAATGAATGGTGTTCTCTGGTAGTTTTGGTAAAAAAGGAAGATGGATCAGATAGGTTGTGCATTAATTTCAGAAAAGTAGATAGTGTTACTAAGCAAAGTAATTTTCCATTTCCTAGGATGGATGATAGCTTAGAGTTATGTTACTTAGTGTTGTGTTACTTAGAGTTGTGTTACTTGGAATTTTAGGAGCTGGAGTCGCTGAAGCTGGAGTCGTTGAAGTTGTGTTACTTAGAGTTGTGTTACTAATAGTTGTGTTACTTGGAGTTGTTGAAGCTGGAGTAGTTGAAGTTGTGTTACTTAGAGTTGTGTTACTAACAGTTGTATTACTTAGAGTTGTGTTACCTGAAGTCGTTGAAGCTGGAGTTGTTGAAGTTGTGTGAGCTGGAGTCGTTGAAGCTGGAGTCGTTGAAGTTGTGTTACTTAGAGTTGTGTTACCTAGAGTTGTGTTACCTGGAGTCGTTGAAGCTGGAGTTGTTGAAGTTGTGTTACTTAGGGTTGTGTTACTAATAGTTGTGTTACCTGGAGTTGTAGGAGCTGGAGTCGTTGAAGCTGGAGTCGTTGAAGTTGTGTTACTTAGAGTTGTGTTACTAACAGTTGTGTTACCTGGAGTTGTAGGAGCTGGAGTCGTTGAAGCTGGACTCGTTGAAGTTGTGTTACTTAGAGTTGTGTTACTAATAGTTATGTTACCTGGAGTCGTTGAAGCTGGAGTCGTTGAAACTGGAGTCGTGGAAGTTGTGTTACTTAGAGTTGTGTTATTAATAGATGTGTTATTTGGAGTTGTGGGACCTGGAGTTGTGGGACCTGGAGTCGTTGAAGCTGGAGTCGTTGAAGCTGGAGTCGTTGAAGTTGTGTTACTTAGAGTTGTGTTACTTAGAGTTGTGTTACTAAGAGTTGCGGGAGCTTGAGTCGTTGAAGCTGGAGTCGTTGAAGTTGTGTTACTTAGAGTTGTGTTACCTGGAGTTGCGGGAGCTGGAGTCGTTGAAACTGGAGACGCTGAAGTTGTGTTACTTAGAGTTGTGTTACTAATAGTTGTGTTACTTGGAGTTGTGTTACTTAGAGTTGTGTTACTAAGAGTTGTGGGAGCTGGAGTCGTTGAAGCTGGAGTCGTTGAAGTTGTGTTACTTAGAGTTGTGTTACTAATAGTTGTGTTACCTAGAGTTGCGGGAGCTGAAGTCGTTGAAGCTGGAGTCGTGGAAGTTGTGTTACTTAGAGTTGTGTTACTTAGAGTTGTGTTACTAATAGTTGTGTTATTTGGAGTTGTGGGAGCTGGAGTCGTTGAAGCTGGAGTCGTTGAAGTTGTGTTACTTAGAGTTGTGTTACTAAGAGTTGTGGGAGCTGGAGTCGTTGAAGCTGGAGTCGTGGAAGTTGTGTTACTTAGAGTTGTGTTACTTAGAGTTGTGTTACTAATAGTTGTGTTATTTGGAGTTGTGGGAGCTGGAGTTGTTGAAGCTGGAGTCGTTGAAGTTGTGTTACTTAGAGTTGTGTTACTTAGTGTTGTGTTACTAGGAGTTGCGGGAGCTTGAGTCGTTGAAGCTGGAGTCGTGGAAGTTGTGTTACTTAGAGTTGTGTTACTTAGAGTTGTGTTACTAATAGTTGTGTTATTTGGAGTTGTGGGAGCTGGAGTCGTTGAAGCTGGAGTCGTGGAAGTTGTGTTACTTAGAGTTGTGTTACTAATAGTTGTGTTATTTGGAGTTGTGGGAGCTGGAGTAGTTGAAGCTGGAGTCGTTGAAGTTGTGTTACTTAGAGTTGTGTTACTTAGAGTTGTGTTACTAAGAGTTGTGGGAGCTGGAGTCATTGAAGCTGGAGTCGTGGAAGTTGTGTAACTTAGAGTTGTGTTACTAATAGTTGTGTTATTTGGAGTTGTGGGAGCTGGAGTCGTTGAAGCTGGAGTCGTTGAAGCTGGAGTCGTTGAAGTTGTGTTACTTAGAGTTGTGTTACTTAGAGTTGCGGGAGCTTGAGTCGTTGAAGCTGGAGTTGTTGAAGTTGTGTTACTTAGAGTTGTGTTACTTAGAGTTGTGTTACTAAGAGTTGCGAGAGCTGGAGTCGTTGAAGCTGGAGTCGTTGAAGTTGTGTTACTTAGAGTTGTGTTACCTGGAGTTGCGGGAGCTGGAGTCGTTGAAACTGGAGACGCTGAAGTTGTGTTACTTAGAGTTGTGTTACTAATAGTTGTGTTACTTGGAGTTGTGTTACTTAGAGTTGTGGGAGCTGGAGTCGTTGAAGTTGTGTTACTTAGAGTTGTGGGAGCTGGAGTCGTTGAAGGTTGAGTCGTTGAAGTTGTGTTACTTAGAGTTTTGTTACCTGGAGTTGTGGGAGCTGGAGTCGTTGAAACTGGAGTCGTTGAAACTGGAGTCGCTGAAGTTGTGTTACTTAGAGTTGTGTTACTAATAGTTGTGTTACTTAGAGTTGTGTTACTTAGAGTTGTGGGAGCTGGAGTCTTTGAAGTTGTGTTACTTAGAGTTGTGGGAGCTGGAGTCGTTGAAGGTTGAGTCGTTGAAGTTGTGTTACTTAGAGTTGTGTTACCTGGAGTTGTGGGAGCTGGAGTCGTTGAAACTGGAGTCGTTGAAACTGGAGTCGTGGAAGTTGTGTTACTTAGAGTTGTGTTATTAATAGATGTGTTATTTGGAGTTGTGGGACCTGGAGTCGTTGAAGCTGGAGTCGTTGAAGCTGGAGTCGTTGAAGTTGTGTTACTTAGAGTTGTGTTACTTAGAGTTGTGTTACTAAGAGTTGCGGGAGCTTGAGTCGTTGAAGCTGGAGTCGTTGAAGTTGTGTTACTTAGAGTTGTGTTACCTGGAGTTGCGGGAGCTGGATCCGTTGAAACTGGAGACGCTGAAGTTGTGTTACTTAGAGTTGTGTTACCTGGAGTTGCGGGAGCTGGATCCGTTGAAACTGGAGACGCTGAAGTTGTGTTACTTAGAGTTGTGTTACTAATAGTTGTGTTACTTGGAGTTGTGTTACTTAGAGTTGTGTTACTTAGAGTTGTGGGAGCTGGAGTCGTTGAAGCTGGAGTCGTTGAAGTTGTGTTACTTAGAGTTGTGTTACTAATAGTTGTGTTACCTAGAGTTGCGGGAGCTGAAGTCGTTGAAGCTGGAGTCGTGGAAGTTGTGTTACTTAGAGTTGTGTTACTAATAGTTGTGTTATTTGGAGTTGTGGGAGCTGGAGTCGTTGAAGCTGGAGTCGTTGAAGTTGTGTTACTTAGAGTTGTGTTACTAAGAGTTGGGGGAGCTGGAGTCGTTGAAGCTGGAGTCGTGGAAGTTGTGTTACTTAGAGTTGTGTTACTTAGAATAGTTGTGTTATTTGGAGTTGTGGGAGCTGGAGTCGTTGAAGCTGGAGTCGTTGAAGTTGTGTTACTTAGAGTTGTGTTACTAAGAGTTGTGGGAGCTGGAGTCGTTGAAGCTGGAGTCGTGGAAGTTGTGTTACTTAGAGTTGTGTTTCTTAGAGTTGTGTTACTAATAGTTGTGTTATTTGGAGTTGTGGGAGCTGGAGTCGTTGAAGCTGGAGTCGTTGAAGTTGTGTTACTTAGAGTTGTGTTACTTAGAGTTGTGTTACTAAGAGTTGCGGGAGTTTGAGTCGTTGAAGCTGGAGTCGTGGAAGTTGTGTTACTTAGAGTTGTGTTACTTAGAATTGTGTTACTAATAGTTGTGTTATTTGGAGTTGTGGGAGCTGGAGTCGTTGAAGCTGGAGTCGTGGAAGTTGTGTTACTTAGAGCTGTGTTACTTAGAGTTGTGTTACTAATAGTTGTGTTATTTGGAGTTGTGGGAGCTGGAGTAGTTGAAGCTGGAGTCGTTGAAGTTGTGTTACTTAGAGTTGTGTTACTTAGTGTTGTGTTACTAAGAGTCGTGGGAGCTGGAGTCGTTGAAGCTGGAGTCGTGGAAGTTGTGTTACTTAGAGTTGTGTTACTAATAGTTGTGTTATTTGGAGTTGTGGGAGCTGGAGTCGTTGAAGCTGGAGTCGTTGAAGTTGTGTTACTTAGAGTTGTGTTACTTAGAGTTGTGTTACTAAGAGTTGCGGGAGCTTGAGTCGTTGAAGCTGGAGTCGTTGTAGTTGTGTTACTTAGAGTTGTGTTACTTAGAGTTGTGTTACTAAGAGTTGCGAGAGCTGGAGTCGTTGAAGCTGGAGTCGTTGAAGTTGTGTTACTTAGAGTTGTGTTACCTGGAGTTGCCGTAGCTGGAGTCGTTGAAACTGGAGACGCTGAAGTTGTGTTACTTAGAGTTGTGTTACTAATAGTTGTGTTACTTGGAGTTGTGTTACTTAGAGTTGTGGGAGCTGGAGTCGTTGAAGTTGTGTTACTTAGAGTTGTGGGAGCTGGAGTCGTTGAAGGTTGAGTCGTTGAAGTTGTGTTACTTAGAGTTGTGTTACCTGGAGTTGTGGGAGCTGGAGTCGTTGAAACTGGAGTCGTTGAAACTGGAGTCGCTGAAGTTGTGTTACTTAGAGTTGTGTTACTAATAGTTGTGTTACTTTGAGTTGTGTTACTTAGAGTTGTGGGAGCTGTAGTCATTGAAGCTGCAGTCGTTGAAGTTGTGTTACTTAGAGTTGTGTTACTTAGAGTTGTGTTACCTGGAGTTGCGGGAGTTGAAGTCGTTGAAGCTGGAGTCGCTGCAGTTGTGTTACTTAGAGTTGTGTTACTAATAGTTGTGTTACTTTGAGTTGTATTACTTAGAGTTGTGTTACTAAGAGTTGTGGGAGCTGGAGTCGCTGAAGTTGTGTTACTTAGAGTTGTGTTAATTAGAGTTGTGTTACTTAGAGTTGTGTTAATTAGAGTTGTGGGAGCTGGAGTCGTTGAAGTTGTGTTACTTAGAGTTGTGTTAATTAGAGTTGTGTTACCTGGAGTTGCAGGAGCTGGAGTCGTTGAAGCTGGAGTCGTGGAAGTTGTGTTACTTAGAGTTGTGTTACTTAGAGTTGTGGGAGCTGGAGTCGTTGAAGTTGTGTTACTTAGAGTTGTGTTACCTGGAGTTGCGGGAGCTGGAGACGTTGAAGCTGGAGTCGGTGAAGTTGTGTTACTTAGAGTTGTGTTACTAACAGTTGTGTTACTTTGAGTTGTGTTACTTAGAGTTGTGGGAGCTGGAGTCGTTGAAGTTTTGTTACTTAGAGTTATGTTAATTAAAGTTGTGTTACCTGGAATCGTTGTATCTGGAGTCGTTGAAGTTGTGTTACTTAGAGGTGTGATACTTAGAGTTGTGTTACCTAGAGTTGCGGGAGTTGGAGTCGTTGAAGCTTGAGTCGCTGAAGTTGTGTTACTTACAGTTGTGTTACCTAGATTTGTGGGAGCTGGAGTCATTGAAGTTGTGTTACTTAGAGTTGTGTTACTTAGAGTTGTGTTACTTGGAGTTATGGGAGCTGGAGTCGTTGAAGGTGGAGTCGTTAAAGTTGTGTTACTTGGAGTTGTGGGAGCTTGAGTTGTTGAAGCTGAAGTCGTTGAAGGTGGAGTCGTTGAAGTTGTGTTACTTAGAGTTGTGTTACTTAGAGTTGTGGGAGCTGGAGTCGTTGAAGGTGGAGTCGTTAAAGTTGTGTTACTTAGAGTTATGTTACTTAGAGTTGTGTTACTTGGAGTTGTGGGAGCTGGAGTCGTTGAAGCTGGAGTCGTGGAAGTTGTGTTACTTAGAGTTGTGTTACTTAGAGTTGTGGGAGCTGGAGTCGTTGAAGTTGTGTTACTTAGAGTTGTGTTACCTGGAGTTGCGGGAGCTATAGACGTTGAAGCTGGAGTCGGTGAAGTTGTGTTACTTAGAGTTGTGTTACTAACAGTTGTGTTACTTTGAGTTGTGTTACTTAGAGTTGTGGGAGCTGGAGTCGTTGAAGTTTTGTTACTTAGAGTTATGTTAATTAAAGTTGTGTTACCTGGAATCGTTGTATCTGGAGTCGTTGAAGTTGTGTTACTTAGAGGTGTGATACTTAGAGTTGTGTTACCTAGAGTTGCGGGAGTTGGAGTCGTTGAAGCTTGAGTCGCTGAAGTTGTGTTACTTACAGTTGTGTTACCTAGATTTGTGGGAGCTGGAGTCATTGAAGTTGTGTTACTTAGAGTTGTGTTACTTAGAGTTGTGTTACTTGGAGTTATGGGAGCTGGAGTCGTTGAAGGTGGAGTCGTTAAAGTTGTGTTACTTGGAGTTGTGGGAGCTTGAGTTGTTGAAGCTGAAGTCGTTGAAGGTGGAGTCGTTGAAGTTGTGTTACTTAGAGTTGTGTTACTTAGAGTTGTGGGAGCTGGAGTCGTTGAAGGTGGAGTCGTTAAAGTTGTGTTACTTAGAGTTATGTTACTTAGAGTTGTGTTACTTAGAGTTGTGTTACTTGGAGTTGTGGGAGCTTGAGTCGTTGAAGCTGAAGTCGTTGAAGGTGGAGTCGTTGAAGTTGTGTTACATAGAGTTGTGTTACTTAGATTTATGTTACTTAGAGTTGTGTTACTTAGAGTTGTGGGAGCTGGAGTCATTATAGTTGTGTTACTTAGAGTTGTGTTACTTGGAGTTGTAGGAGCTGGAGTCGTTGAAGCTGAAGTCGTTGAAGGTGGAGTCGTTGAAGTTGTTTCACTTAGAGTTGTGGGAGCTTGAGTCGTTAAAGCTGGAGTTGTTGAAGCTGAAGTCGTTGAAGGTGTAGTCGTTGAAGTTGTGATACTTAGAGTTGTGGGAGCTTGAGTCGTTAAAGCTGGAGTCATTGTAGGTGGAGTCGTTGAAGTTGTGATACTTAGAGTTGTGGGAGCTTGAGTCGTTAAAGCTGGAGTTGTTGAAGCTGGAGTCGTGGGAGGTGAAGTCGTGGGAGGTGGTGCCACACCTTCTATCAAGGGAAAAAGATAAATTTAGTAACGGTACGTTATATCTGATATATCTACCATAAACAATTGCTTTAAGTTTTCTATTTGTGTTTTCCAACTTTTATTTATAATTTGATTTCTGATATAGAATAATTGTTTTAAATTGTTTGTTTACAGCTAAAGTTTCCTGTCACTACATTCAGTCTCTGTTTTCCTCTAGATGGTTAGAGACACTTTCTTGCCATTTTTGAGAATTTTGTTTCCAGATTTTAAACATCTTTCCTGGCCTTTCCTTAGAAAAAAATATTATTATTATTATTATCATTATTATTATTATTATTATTATTATTATTATTATTATTATTATTATTATTATTATTACTTGCTAAGCTACAACCTTAGTTAGAAATCCAGAATGCTATAACCCAGAGGGCTCTAGTAGGGAAAATAGCCCAGCAAAGTAAGGCAATGAATAAACACTATAGGCTATAAGAAGAAATTAATAACCATTTAAAGTATCCTACGACCAGTAACAACATTAAAATAGATCTGGCATGTATAAACTATATAGAGAGAATAGTGTGCCTGGGTATAACTCAAGCAGATTTTTCGTTTCCTTAATGATACTTGACATTTCAAAATTACTTCTGCTTCCCGATTCCTCCTCAACTGTATTTTAGCGATATTAGGAAAAAATGTCTCTAATATTCGATTATCCTTTTCTCGGATTTTTTTTTTCATTGGAAATCTTTTATCTCTTTTTAAAGTTTTGGTCACAGAATTTTCCAACAGCAATTTTTTCTTGGAAATTCCTTAGATAAAATAGGTTTGCTTCAGGGAGAAACCTCTAGCCTGTGTTCTATTGCTCCCAATAATAAATGTTTTCCGGTTTTTCATTAATTAAAATATAAATGTTTTTCTGTCTTTACCAAATTATGTTTCTCGGAGACTGCCTTGTCACATTATGGAACAAACTTTGCCTTTCTTAACATTTTAATATTATTTTAATTTGAAAATTTAACCAAAATACTGTTTTCACTGGCTCAATGTTTTAAATGCCACTCATGAATGGCAGAGGCAAGGGATATTGACGTTGTCCTATCAAGCAAGATAATGCTTCAGAGACTGACCATGCATACATATGACCAGCACCCAGCCCCCCTCTCCACCCAAGCTAGGAACATGGAGGCCCAGGTAATGGTTGCTGAGGACTCAGCAGGTAGACCTATAGGCTCTCCCAAATCCCCCATCCTTAGCTCACAGGGATGGTGAGGTTGCAGATACAACCAGAAACTATCTAGATTTAACGTTACCCGAACCCCAGCCCGGCGATCACCAGGCAGGGACGTTTCCAATAGGCCACCCAAAACAAGGATTCTATTTAGGATACCCCATCCAGGACCTTAATTCTCGGATGGATCTTTCCTAACAGTGAGTTAGAGGCTGAACATCATTTATCATGACGCTATATGTTAACTACAGTAATTAATCAAGAAAGAAGGTTAATACAAGGGTTAATACTGCGATGTTCCTTACCAATAGCACTGACGATGCAAATGAATCCCTTCTTCCACAGGCTCAAACTTAGAGCCTTGAACACAACTGTCATCTGGTTTGAAGTGCTGGATTTTGTTAGTCCAAACGTCCAGCCACAATACCTAAAAGTGGATGAAATAGGAAACTGTAAAACTTCAAATAAACTTTTAAAAAGGAGAACTGCAAATACAAACACTAGTGATTTTTTCTATTTTACTGTGGCATACATGATCCATCAAATAATATTGCTATTCAATTAAATTTGTTATGACTCGGTGCCGATATCTAGTAAAGTTCGAGATCTAGGTGTATTTCTTGACTGCAACCTGTCTCTAAATACCCAAACAAATAATGCAATAAAAACTGCTGGTTATCATCTAAGAAATACTGCGTTTATAAAAGAGTACCTGGAAGAAAATTCTGTAAAGAAACTTGTGATGAACTGTGTTATTATCAAGATTGACTACTGCAACTCTATCTACTACAATTTACCAAAAGTGCAACTTAAGACATTACGAAACTTAATAAACAGAGGAGCAAGACTGATAAAAGGTGTCCCACCTAGAGAAAGGATCACCCCTATACTAATTGATTTACACTGGCTACCGATTAAAGCGAGAATTGAATTTAAAATATGTACAATAACCCACTAAGTTATCAGAACCGGGCGTCCAAAATGCTTAAGAGAATTGCTACATATTACGCAGCCAACAAATCGTGTCGACAAGAGAATAGTTACAGATGGCTTCAAACTATTGGAATCTAGATATATGTCTACTGTAGGCTCCAGAGGCTTTGATTAAATATGCGGCCCCAAGACTATATAACAAGCTCCCACGAAACATTCGAATGATTGAAGACATTAAGGCTTTCAATAGGAAACTGAAGACTCTCTTATTTCATGAGTCTTTTGACAGTGACGATTTAACAATAAATGAAGAATATGAGACATGAAACGTTAAATACTCTGATCGAATAAGATAAAGCGACAGTGGAGGTCCGGTAGAGAGTGGGGTTCCCCTGCTGTATGGGACCGGAAAAGCAGCCATCAAAGTAAGTACTGATATGTATCTCTGTGATTAGTCACGCAAGTACAGTATTACCTGCTATATTTTGGTAATATGGACTAGCAGGAAGTCACCCTTGCTTGCCGTAATATAAGCCGATATGCA
>NC_090750.1:1017451-1019951 GCF_036898095.1 Palaemon carinicauda
ATTCTCTTTTCTAGGGCTTTACCAGTTTGACCAATATAATATTTTTCACAAGCATTGCATGGAATACGATATACACATCCCTTGGTAAAATCAGGAGAATTCTTTATTAAGGCTGTTTTTATTGTATTTTTACTCTTAAATGCTACATTTACATTGAAGTTTTTTAACAGTTGGGGAATTTCTTTAAATGAATCACAATAAGGTAGTACAAGTAAATTTTGTGTGTTATAGTTTTTTTCTGTTATCATTACCGAAAAAAGTCTTTTTTTGCTGTTCTTAGGGCATCATCTAACACATTTTCAGGATACTTTAGTTTTTTACCTATTGCTCTAATACCATTTATTTCGTCATCAATATATTCAGGGCTGCAGACTCGGAATGCTCTTAAAAACATAGAAGTAAATACAGATTTCTTAACTTTGTTGCCTTGGTTTGAGTAATAATGGACATATGCCGAGATATTCGTTGTCTTTCTGTATACACTGAACTTGAGACTATTATTACATCTATGTATGCGACAGTCCAAAAAAGGTAGGGTACAATTATTCTCCAGCTCCATAGTGAAATTTATTGATGGTACCAAACTATTCAATCTAAGAAAAAAGTTATCTAAATTTTCATTTCCTGGCCACACACATATTATGTCGTCAATATATCGACACCATTTTACATTATTAGGTATGATGTTATTTACGATTCTGCATTCAAAAAATTCCATATATAGATTGCTCAATACTGGGGATAAAGGGTTTCCCATAGCCATACCAAAAGTTTGTGCATAAAATCTCCCATTGAATTCAAATTTACAATCTTTTAAACATAATTTAATTAATTCTATTAAAGTGTGTTTGGAGAATGGTAGATTCAATTGTCTATTATCTAATGTTTCAGATAAAAATTCCAACATGTCATCAATAGGTACTTTTGTGAATAGTGAGACTACATCAAAACTGACAAGCCTACAGGTACTGTTGATCTGTACTTCATTCAGTTTGTTAATCAAGTCTACATTATTTTTTATATTTGAATATGAGATGGTGCCAACTAAAGGATTGAGGATATTCACAAGGTACTTAGATAAATTTCACTATGGAGCTGGAGAATAATTGTACCCTACATTTTTTGGACTGTCGCATACATAGATGTAATAATAGTCTCAAGTTCAGTGTATACAGAAAGACAACGAATATCTCGGCATATGTCCATTATTACTCAAACCAAGGCAACAAAGTTAAGAAATCTGTATTTACTTCTATGTTTTTAAGAGCATTCCGAGTCTGCAGCCCTGAATATATTGATGACGAAATAAATGGTATTAGAGCAATAGGTAAAAAACTAAAGTATCCTGAAAAATGTGTTAGATGATGCCCTAAGAACAGCAAAAAAGACTTTTTTCGGTAATGATAACAGAAAAAACTATAACACACAAAATTTACTTGTACTACCTTATTGTGATTCATTTAAAGAAATTCCCCAACTGTTAAAAAACTTCAATGTAAATGTAGCATTTAAGAGTAAAAATACAATAAAAACAGCCTTAATAAAGAATTCTCCTGACATTACCAAGGGATGTGTATATCGTATTCCATGCAATGCTTGTGAAAAATACTATATTGGTCAAACTGGTAAAGCCCTAGAAAAGAGAATTGAACAACATAAGAAAAGTGTCAGGTATGCTCAAGATAATAATGCACTCTTTGCCCACGTTAGAGATAAAAAATCACCCTATTAATTGGTCAGGTGCAAAGAAATTGGTACATTCAAATAACTTAGTAGAAAGAAACATCATAGAGTCCAGTTTCATAAAAGAAACCTTTGAAAACAACTTGAATATTGGTCATGGAATGTATAAACTCGAAGCCTTTATATGTAAAGAGATTTGTAAGCTATATAAAAAACATTAACCACTTAATGTAGAATTGAATGTATTGTGAATAATTAACGTCGGTGTGAAATTAATATTTAGACCTAAGCTACCATTCATTAAAGGAAACAATTATTTTATATAGTATGCATAAGTATATTGGCACTATATAGTGTTATGCTATATATAAGTATTGATATATACATGATTATATGTTTATGATATTAATGTTGTATACATACAAATGTATATATGCATATGTATGTATGTGTATATATGTATATATGTATATATGTATGTGTATATATATGTATGTATGTATGTGTATGTATATGTATGTGTATGTGTAGGTATTTATGTATATGTATATGTATTTGTATCTGTATGTATGTATATATATGTATATGTGTATATATATGTATATGTATATATATATATATATATATATATGTGTATATATATGTATATATATGTATGTGTATATATATATGTATATATATTTGTATGTTTGTGTATGTTTTGCTTATGTATTTATATAGATAAGGCTACCGCATTGACATATAAATAACTGTACTGAAAGTAAAATAAGAAGAAAACAAGAATATACCCGCCACTAGAAATGACCCTTTTTAGCAG
>NC_090750.1:1032451-1034951 GCF_036898095.1 Palaemon carinicauda
TATTCATAGTAAAGATTCTAAAGATGCAAGAAATATATTCCTCAAAGTGAGTGTAGAAAAATTTAAAGAATATCTTTTATTATATTATCAAGAAACGTTATTTCCAATCGTCACTAAGTCTACAGAGTTTAGAGACAATTAATGATTTTGAATAAAGGATAACACCAAATTTCATTGTTGTTTTTTTTTCTAACTCTCGCTTTGAAACTTACCAATGTTGTCTGTCTTTATATATATATATATATATATATATATATATAGATATATACAGTATATATAGAAGTAGATATATGAAATGTAGGACTGAAATTAAATATAAGTAAAACTAAATTACTGTTCAATGAAAATGTAATGAGACAAATAATGGTTATGGACGAACCTCTAGCTAGAGATTGTTAATAAATATATATACTTAGAATAGACAGTATGTCCCCAGAACATGAGACCGAAATTAAATGAAGGATAAGCATAGGATGAAGAGCATATGGTAAATAAGTGAAATGCCACTCTCTCTAAAATGAAATGTATGGAAATAACACAGACACAGAAAAAGACCAACATAGATACGAGAGGAAACTAAAGTAGAGGCTATTCCAACAGCATGTAAGAAAAAGAAATGGACGTGGGTAGGGCAAATAGTAAGAATGGCAGATAATAGGTGGATTTTAAGAATAACCGAATGGGTCCTTAGAGATTACAAATGAATCACGGGATGGAAGAGGAAATAATGGGTTGACAAGTTAAGTAAATTTCCGGTTATAGATTTGTATAGAAAGACCATAAACAGACGAGAGTGGAAGGATGTCCAAGGCCTTTGTCTTTTAGCGGATTAGTTACTGCTGATGATGATCATTATGAATATACATATTGTAGGCCTATATTGTATATGAACATGAACTTGTATGTATTAGTTATATTATATATATATATGTATATATATATATATATATATATATGTCTTACTTATAACTGTAATCGAACAGTTTAACATGTTTTTTCAAAAAGGCCCATAAAAGAAACACAGGAAATATAAATAAATCACACTATATTTCGGTCAATAAACATCGACCCTCTTCAGGATGTAAAGTAAAAATGAGGAATACAGTGGAGAGTGACGGTTTATATACGAAAGCAAAAGGGTGTGTTCAATTGTTCTATAGTTGTTATAATTGCTGGAAGGATTAGCCAAATTTAATTACATCCAGGTGCGTCTTCTTATTGTTGAGCCGCTCGGAGGAAGTCTTGACCTCTGATGCATATCTGGTGGTCGGTCTCCGTGGATTATCTTCTTAATGATAGGGTTGAGAAGAGTATTGTCCACTGTGTCAGCTTTCCATTGGCCGCCAGATAGGTTCATTGTGTTTGATTGATTTATGATGGCTGATTCCAGGATTTTCCTTCTGTATGGACAGGTACTCTTAAAAAGCAAAGACGACTCACTCCAGTTAATCTGGTGCCCTAAATCCCTAAGGTGAACGAAAATCCCCGAGTTTTCATAGCCATATCTAACAGATCTTTTGTGTTCGGATAATCTTTGAGATAGCGAACGGCCCGTTTGCCCAACGTAGATTTTTTCACAATCCCCACATGGTACTTTATAAACGCCGGATTCTATATCTCTTTTATTTTGATAAACATTAATAAGAGCGCTTCCTATGGTCTTAGGATATGAAAAAACAAAGGAGTTCTCAGTTTTTATATTATTTGTTATATTTTTAATACCTTCTATATATGGGAGTTTTATCTTATTTTTAAAATCTCTTTGGTTAGTAACATCATGAGCTTTATAATATATTGTGTTGGCTTTGTTGATGGCCTTTTCTATGACATATGTCGGGTAGAATAGCTGGGCGAGTTGTTTACGAATGATTTCAAATTCTTTACTTAGGTAGGCTGGGGAACAGATTCTCAAACTTCTAAGAAATAGATTGCAAGCTACTCCAATTTTTACAGAAATGTCATGATAACTAAATAAATGAATGTGGGAAATAGAGAAAGTAGGTTTTCTATACACAGCGAAATTATACCCCCGTCGATTCCCTTATAATTAGTATGTCCAAAAAAGCTAATTTTCCATCTTTTCCCATTCAGTTTTAAATTTTATGCTAGGGACTAGGGAATTTAGATTATTGAAAAATGTATTAAAATCTCCCCAGCTATCATCCCAATATGTGAAAATGTCATCAACATAGCGTTGCCAAACCATGTTCGTAGGTTTAATTGTTGTTAAAATTTCTGTTTCAAAGTATTCCATGTAGAGGTTGGCTAAAATTGGAGATAACGGGCTGCCCATACTACAACCAAATTTCTGTTTGTAAAAATTTCCATTGAAAGAGAAAACGTTATTTGACCCGCTTAGTTTAATTAACTTAATTATTTTTTCAATACCGAGGGGGAAGTGATCTTCATAAGGGATTAATTTTTCCCTCAAGAAACCTAGTACATCATTGATCGGGACCTTTGTAAATAAGGATTCTACGTCAAGACTCAAGAGTTTTAC
>NC_090750.1:1039951-1042451 GCF_036898095.1 Palaemon carinicauda
ACCTCTTAAACCCGCCCCCTCTAACCTCGCTCTCCACATCAGCGCACCCACGGATGCCTACGCCCACCTCCTCACGTCGTACCCGGAAGTTTTCCGTCCAGAACTTCGCCAAACGCCCACTGTTCCTGCCAAGCACGGTATTTATCACCATATCAAGACGGCGGGACCCCCAGTCTTCACAAAATTCAGACGTCTGGCACCGGAACGATTGGCAGCCGCCAAACAGACGTTCGCCGAAATGGAGGAAATGGGCCTTTGCCAAAAGGTCTCCAGCCCATGGTCGTCACCCTTACACATCATTCTGAAGAAAGACGGCTCCCTCCGTCCGTGCGGGGATTACAGGTGTCTGAACATGCATACAGAACCGGATCACTACCCCCTCCCAAACATTGCCGACGCGACCTCCTACCTGCAAAAAGCGAAGGTTTTCTCTATGCTCGACCTCCTGAAGGGGTATTATCAGGTGCCTATGAACCCAGAAGACATCCCCAAGACCGTCATCACCACTCCGTTTGGTACATACATCTTCAATTACTCCTGTTTTGGCCTTCGTAATGCTGGGGCCACGTTTCAACGTCTCATGGATGGCATCTTACGGGACCTCCCTTTCTCTATCTGTTATGTGGACGACATACTTGTGTTCTCCTCCTTAAAAGAGGAACACCTCCGTCACCTGCGCATCGTGCTCGACTGTCTGCAACAAAACGGCCTAGTAGTCCGGTACGACAAGTGTACCTTTGGCGCCAACGAAGTGTCGTTCTTAGGGCACCACATCACACCTGAAGGAGTCCATCCCCTCCCTGAGAAGATAGCAGCCTTTCAGAACTTCCCCGCGCCCTCGACCGTCAAAGCTCTGCAGGAATTCTTGGGCATGATCAACTATTATCACCGTTTTCTTCCAGCCATTGCCGCCACTCTTGCTCCCCTTTACGCCTCCCTCAAGGGCAAGCCAAAGGACCTGAAGTGGGGTCCCCTTCAAGAAGCCGCCTTCTGCAATGCAAAGAAGGCCCTATCAACTGATGCGGCTCTCACTTTTCCTATCCCACATGCCCCTCTCCTTCTCTCCACCGATGCCAGCGACATCGCTATTGGTGCAGTACTCGAGCAGGTGGTCAACGGCTCACCCCGCCCATTGGCCTTCTTCAGCAGAAAACTGTCCAAGGCAGAATCGGGATATTCTACCTTCGATCGAGAATTGCTGGCGGTGCACTTGGCAGTCCGTCACTTTCGCCATTTCTTAGAAGATACGTCCTTCGTCATTCGCACAGACAACATGCCTCTGGTGCACGCCTTCACTCAACAGTCTGACGCCTGGTCCGCCCGTCAACGCCGACATCTCTCTGCCGTGGCTGAATACAATTGCACCCTTCAATACGTCCCTGGGAAAATGAATCCCGTTGCCAATGCCCTGTCAAGAAACACGTTGGCTGCCGTTCAACTGGGATTGGATTACAACGCCCTGGCTGAAGCCCAATGACAGGATCCAGAGTATCAAGCATGTAGGACATCCTGTACGTCCCTCCGTTAGGAAGACTTCCCCCTCGACGACTCCAACACCACCCTCCTCTGTGACGCAGTACTGGCAGACCGCGACCTTGGATTCCTGCTCCCATGCGCCGACAGGTGTTTCATTTCATTCACGGCCTTTCACACCCCTCGTGCCGTTCTACTGCACAGCTGCTGAAGGCAAAGTTCATTTGGCACGGCATTTCTAAGGATGCTAAGGATTGGGTCCGCGCCTGTACTTCTTGCCAAACTTCCAAAGTACATCGACACACGGATTCCGGAGTGGGCACCTTTCCTCAACCTCAGCGTCGTTTCACACATATTTACATTCACGTCAACGTTGTAGGCCCCCTACCCACATCACAAGGACATCGTTACCTGTTTACCGTCATCGACCGCTCCACTCGTTGGCCTGAAGCCATTTCCATGGAAACTGCAACGTCCGCCTCATGTACATCTGCCTTACTCTCTGGATGGATTGCAAGATTTGGTATCCCTGAGCATATTACTTCTGACAGGGGAACCACTTTCACCTCTCAATTGTGGACATCATTAGCGAATCTCCTGGGCATCACCCTACATCAGAAAACGGCCTACAACCCCGCTGCCAATCGAATGGTTGAACGTTTTCATCGCACCCTCAAAGCAGCTTTGATGTCCCGCTGCAAGGATTCCAACTGGTTTACTCAGCTTCCCTGGGTCTTCCTGGGACTAAGGACCACTCCTAAAGACGCCCTCGACGTCTCGGTAGCTGAAATGGTGTATGGCGACCCGTTGGTCGTCCCTGCCAAATTTTTTCCTTCCACAACCTCCTCCGACGATCTCCAGCGCATACGTCACGTCGTGGGAAAATTTACTCCGTGCCGCCAGACTTACAAGCCCACAGCGAAGCATCACATACCAACAGACTTGCACTCTGCAACGCACGTCTTCCTGTGCAACGACACTAGCAAGCCACCGCTAACGCCCCCTTACACGGGCCCTTTCCTTGTGA
>NC_090750.1:1047451-1054951 GCF_036898095.1 Palaemon carinicauda
TTAATTTCTCGTAATTGCTTCGCGTAGTGCTTGAAGAAGACCCTCGAGGACTTCCATCCAGTATAAGCACGAAGACTTTCAAACGACATTGTTTGGAAGAAATTCAGAGACGAGGCAACCTTCCTCGGATCATGACCTGCGGGTGTACTGTCTGGATCCGCTCTGCGTATGAAGTAGGTGATTTTCGCTCTAACCTGTTTCAAGGATAACGTTGAACCAGAAGTCTCTCCCCTGAAAAGCTGACCTCCCTTAAAGTCTGAAGTTCTACGAAGATAGACCTTTAGACATTCCACTGGGCAGAGGGATGCTTCTTCCTTCAGAGGGCAGATTCTCCAGGGACCCCACCGTTTAGTGGGTAGCTCGTTCTTGGCGAGAAACGTCGGGTCCGGAAAGAGGTTCAGATCTCCATTGTCTGTGAACTGAATGTGGCCATCATCCCTTGAGAGGGCCACTATTTCGCTAACTCTGGCTCCCGAGGCTAGTGCAAACAAGAATATCACCTTCTGAGTCAAGTCTTTCAGCGAGCAATCCTCATTATTCAGGGTTGATGCTAAATGAAGAACTTTGTTCAAAGACCATTAAATGGGCTTAGGAGGAGCAGGCTTTAGGGATCTTGTTAAAGATTTCGTTGGAAAAGTCTACCTGGAAGGCATAAAGTATTGGTGTGGCCAGGGCGGATTTACATGTAGTAATCGTATTGGCTGCTAAACATTGTTTATGAAGATGGATGAAGAAGGACAAACAGAAGTCCGTAGAAATCTCCTTAGGTTTCTTCGCTTTGACAAAGGCCACCCATTTTTTCCAGGAAGACTCATACTGTCTTCTTGTTGACTTTGACTTGTACTCTTCTAGGAAGTTGATACTGTCCCTAGAAATCCCAAACCATTTCTTGACCGCTAAGGCAAGAAAATCATGAGATGAAGGTTCTGGGTTTTCACTGATGAAGCTGAGACAGTCAATTTCTGCACTTGCTGAGTCAGAAATGGGTCCGGCAACGGGATCAGTTTCAGGCGTAGTTCCGTTACCAGGGGGAACCAAACGCTGTTGGGCCACTTGTGGGCCACTATTGCTGCCGTCCCCTGAAAGGATCTCAGCTTGTTGAGGACTTTCAGCAGAAGGTTGGTTGGAGGGAATAGGTAGATCTTGGATCATCTGTTCCAATCTATGGACATTGCATCTATCGCTTCCGCTAGAGGATCCTTGTACGGGGCTACATACCGGGGTAGCTTCTTGTTGTCGCTCGTTGCGAAGAAGTCTATCTGCAGTCCCGGCACTTTGCGTAAGATGAAGGAGAACTATCTTGCGTCTAGGGACCATTCTGACTCTATCGGTATGGTTCTGGATAGAGCGTCCGCTGTCACATTGCGGAACTCTTGAAGGTGGACTGCTGACAAGTGCCATCTCTTCTTCTCCGCTAAGCGGAGGATGGCTAGTATCACTTGATTTATGTGAGGCGATCTCGAGCCCTGTCGATTTAGGCATCTCATAATGACTTCGCTGTCTAGAACCAGACGGATGTGGATTGAGCAGCGGAGTTTCAGTTTCTTTAGGGAAAGAAAAACTGCCATGGCTTCCAGGAAGTTTATGTGGAAGGTTTTGAAGAGGGGAGACCAGGTTCCTTGGACTTTCCGATGGTGAGAGTGACCTCCCCACCCTTCTTTTGAGGCATCCGTGTGAACAGTGACTGACGGTGGAGGTGGTTGTAAGGGAACCTTGTTCTTTAGGTTCTTGGCCTCCGACCATGGCTTGAGTAGGGATCGCAAACGATTTGGTGTCGGTCTATTTAGATCTCTTGGAGCGTTTGATGCGTATTTTCTCCAGACTCCTGATGCATCTTTTAATTGTGCTCTCAATACTGGATCTGTCACTGAGGCGAACTGGAGGGACCCCAACACTCTCTCCTGTTGCCTTCTTGATATCCTTGTGGATTGAAGAAGGCTTCTGACAGATCCCGCTATCTCTTTCCGTTTCGGTGATGGAATGGAAAGGCAGTGCGACTGCAAGTTCCAGTGGACGCCTAGCCACTGAAACTTCTGAGCTGGAGACAGTCAGGATTTTTCCTGATTGATCTTGAATCCTAAGTGTTCCAGGAACTGGATCACTTCCATGGAGGCTTGCCTGCATTCTTCTTCGGATGCTGCCCACACCAGCCAGTCGTCCAGGTAGGCTACCACCTGGATTCCTTTTAGGCATAGTTGAAGAATGACTGCATTCGCAAGCTTGGTGAATACCCTTGGAGCTATGTTTAGTCCAAAGGGCATGGCTCTGAAGACGTACTGATCGGAACGTGCCAGTACGCATCCGTAATGTCTATGGAGACTGTGTATGCCCGTTTGGGCAACAGGGTCCTGATGTGTTGAAGCGTCAGCATTTTGAACTTGTAGTTCACTATGAACTTGTTGAGTGGTGACAAGTCCAGAATTACTCTGAGCTTTTCCGAGTCCTTCGGAACACAAAATAGTCTTCCTTGGAATCTGACGGACTTCGCCTTCCGTATAACTCTTTTGTTCAAGAATTCCTGAACATATTCTTCCAATATGGGGGTTGAGTGGTTGAAAAATTGAGGGAAGGTTGGTGGAGTTGAGCTCCAACTCCACCCTAGTCCGTTCTTGATTAGGCTGTGGGCCCAGGGATCGAAGGTCCAACGATCCCAGAAGTAGAAGAGTCTCCCTCCTACCGGCAGCATCTCACTTTGAGTGCTGGGAGGAGAATTTACCTCCTTGGCCACGTCCACCCCTGTTGCCCCTACCTCTGGAGGGGCGTCTGGAGGAGCCTCGAAAGGATCCTCGAGACTTCGGCCGAAAGGTCGTAGACTGCCATTCAAACACTGGGGTGAATACTGGTGACTGAGTCGCCAGGGTTTGGGGCACCAGTTGAAAGGTGGTTGTGCCACCGTCTGGGGCACCGTGGCCACGGGAAGCTGCTGTTGCTGCTTAGGCCGAGAGGGCACTCTAGGTCGCTTTGATTTATTCTTCGGCTGGGGACCCTCGTCAGCTGAAGATATCCTCTTGGTGGACAAGCCCCACTTGGAAAGAAGGTTCCTGTTTTCAGTGGCGGCTTTGTCCACGACCTCTTTGACCACTTCACTTGGGAAGAGGTCTTTTCCCCAGATGTTCGAAGCTATCAGCTTCCTGGGTTCGTGCCTCACCGCAGCCGAGGCAAACACAAACTCTCTACAAGCCCTTCTGGCTTTAATAAAGTTGTACAGGTCTTTAATCACCGTCGCCAGATGGGCTTTGGCGAAGACCATGTACATGTCTGGTTTATCTGGGATGCTTGCCATTGTCTCCATGTCAGTCTGTAGAGACAAGGAAGCGGCTAAGTGTTCTTTTGTCTCCTGCTCTCTACGCAGGAGAAAATCCGACAGCTTGTGGAGGTCTTCGCTGAACTGTCGTCCGGCAATATCTGCCTCCAGCTTCCCGACTGCGAAGGGGTTGTGGACATCCTTCCAGTCCGCATCATCTGATGGAAAGGCTAGGGAGAAGGGTCTACACTCTTCGAGTGTAGGGCACAGTTTCCCTGCCTCGATTGCCTTTAAGGCTGCCTTGAGCCCTTTATCCATAAAGGGGAAGGCATGTTGAGGATCAGCAATGAAGGACGGGTGCTTCTTGCTGAGAGCCGGCACCTTAGAGCTAGTGAAGGCCCTCTCCTTTAAGGTGGTGGTCAATAAGGCCTGAGCCTTAGAGAGTTCAAGATCAATCATTTCCTTGGGCTCTGTCTCCTCTTTGGACGCTGGTTCCGTCCTGAGACGGACGTAGCAGTCCGGGTAGGACCCTTTGCTGTGCCAGAATTCAATATCCTCTACAGGGACAGTACCCAGTTTATCTGAGAGGAAAATGTTCCCGCCCGACATGGGCATGTGCTCTGCGTACCTCCAAGGGTTAACGTCAGAGAAGGCAGGGAGATCCTTAACGTTCAGCTTCTTCGGAGCTAAACGTGCCACAACCAGTTGATGGATTTCGGTCCGGAAAGAGGCCTCCTTCTCGGTCGATTTCTGTTGCATGTCTTGCACCATGGACAGCAACGAGTGCAAAGTACTCGTAATCGAATCCAGTTGGGGCACAGTGGAGGAAGTAGAAGGCACCGGCTCATTTCCTTTGGCCGATGACACCGAAATCGTATCGGCTTTCTCCGGTAGTGGTTCGGGTGGAACATCATCCACCTGATCCAGCTCCTCCACTAGGAGATTGTTCTCCGTCTCCTCTGAGACAACTGACATGTTGTTCTCAAGTTGGATGTTCTCCAAGGCATCTGAAACTTCAGATTCTACCGGAATCTGAACAAGGGGAATCTCAGGTTGAGCCTGGGGAATGACCGCATCCGAAGATGCCCTAGGGAAGAGACATGCCCTCATCCTTTCATTAGGAAGGTATGGGCCAGAGGTATTCTTCTGAAAACCCCTAACCCATTTACGCAGCTTCTCCCTTGCTGCGTCCCTTGACTCAGCCGACTTTTGGTCATCAAAAGCCTCAGTTACCAGGTTAGTAAAAACGGTACATACCTGCGGGTCCCAATATTTGAGAGCCCCCTTGGTGACAGCGCAGCGAGCATGGGCCCTGCACATGTCGTGACCGCAGAAGTATTTACTGCGGACCTGGCTAAAACTATTCCCGCACTCGGGATGCTCCTCCTGTAAAGAAAGGAAAAGTCTATTAGTATTCGGTGAAATTCTCAAATTTCATCATACATAATATGTTATATTAGCTTGGATAGGGTAGGCTAAGCTATAAGTAGGAAAGACACCTACATGTGTTTCCTGTCCAGCCAATTGCTATGACCTCCTCCAATATTGAAAACAGAATACTTAAGAATCTTTAGGGGAAGATGATATCCTATGATATTAGTGTATCTTAACACAATCTTCCAGTTTCAATAATGGGGATTAAGGACAATAATGGATCACATCCATTAAAGGAAGAGAGAATCGCTCTCTTATATGTGATGGTCTCACAATAGGCTGCCAATGAAGCACCTTGTAGTTTGGAAAAAACTTGGGCAACAGCACTGACTGTTTGGCAACAAGTTGTCAGACTTGTCAGGCTTACCGGCACCTGCCGGGCCTGCCGGAATCTGCCGGGCAGGCCGGCACATGCTGGCCTATACTGGGCTATTGAAAGCAAGTATTGTCTTCATAGCATTGTGTGATAGGCCGCCAGCAACGGCTCTGCCGGCGGCGGCGGCTCTGCCGGCCGGAAACAGCTCTGCCTGCTGCCGGCGGTGGCGGCACTGCCGGCCGGCAGCAGTATCCTCCGGCCGGCAGTAGTATCTGCCGGCTGTCGGCGGTGTTATGGATCTACTGCCGGCCGGCGACGGCTCTGCCGGCCGGCAGCCGAGGATCCTTCCATCAAGGGGAACCAAGGCAGTCGGCAGCAGAGGACCAGGATTGGGTGGCCGGCTGCCGGCCGGCTACTCAGCGGCCGGCAGTCGGTACCCGAATGTCCAATATCTTTGGCCCAGTATGAAAGTACAAGAGAAAGAAAGGATGGAGGAAGGCAAGGGTTCAGCCTTGCCGGCCTGCATCCAGAATGAGGGTTCAAGTGGAAGGGGGAATTAAATCCGGGCTTCCACCCAACCATATCCCAGTCATGAGGGATAATGGAAGGCAGTCCAAGAGAGGACCGATGAACACTCTAAAGAATATGAGGACACCCGCCGGAAGCCGGCCTAGCCGGCGGCCGATGAGGAGCCTCAGGCCAGTCCTACAAAAACCCTAGGGTCAATGTAGAACGACGGCCAGGAGGGTGTTGGATCATTCAACACGAAAGGGATAGCGGGGAGGGGAAGGTGTCCTATAGTTAAGGTAATGTCCGAAGGCACTACCCAACTTAGAGGATTCTGTTCTCGTAAAGTAACCTCAGATAGGGGAAGTCATTTCCCCCAGTTGGGTTAGTCAAGGGAGAGGGTGTCCGTAGGACCCCGACTCGCAGGAGAGCAGAATCTCGTATCAGAGACACTAGGCAATGAAGAAATCCTTTCTTCGGTCTAAGGACTACTGGCATAGGACTGTCTGCTAGGCCAGGGAAGGGAGAATTGTCATACAAAACTCCCAAGTATGGCCTAGGGAGGTCTAGCTGCCTGAAAGGGCAGCTTAACCTGACCTGGGAAGTCATTTCACCAGGACAGGGAGATGCCTAACACAGACTAATACTCTGATGTCCCGTCCTAAACTCAAAACTGACTCAGTGGTTAGAAGAGAGAAAATGGAACGTCTTAGTAAAACTTTGCCAGAACTCTGTTCACAGCAAAGAAAACTGAGAATAGCCTAGGCTAATCAGAGGGAAGGGGATTGCTCTTAAATCTCCTAGGAGATTGGTATCGACTTAAAAGGTATAGGAGGGGTCAGTCTCCCCTTAAAAGGCAATACAAGAGCAATGGGGACATGTATGAAAGTATACTAAAGCCCCTAGGCTAGTAGCCAAGGAGCATTGAGAATCGATCACTGAAACTCTCTGTATAGTATCTTGGCAGAGGAAAGCATAATTAAGTAATATCAAACAAGTGTAAAAAAAAAATTTGCCTGTGCTTCAATACAACTTTACCAGGATGGTTATATCATGCATGAAGTGTGAGGGTGCCTAGGCTAGGAAGCCTAGCACTCGTGAGGCTCGTCAGAATAGCCAAATTCACGACAACAAAGACATAATATAAGAATCCCTAGCTAAAAATCTAAATAGCTAAAGTATTAAAGCGTATAAATGCCGGGAAAAGGTCGTTCTGGCTAACTAAATGAACAGAAGAACGACCGCATCACTGACACCATCCGGCTGGCAACAGCTCTTGTTACGTTAATTACGATCTCAATCGAAAAGCAAAACCGGCAAGAGCTTACATTTACACAAGATAAAGATATTACTTAACTTTACAGAGGCTGATGAGGCTGGGGAAAAAATCATAGACTCCGGTCTATCGAAGCTACAAGCGAAAGAATGACGGTGGCGCCTCGGGTGGCAGACAGGCGCACTATTTGCAGAGCAGTAGTGACTCGTCGAGAGCTATGTCTCTGGAACGACTCACCATATTCTTGCCTCTCTTTTCCCTCGTAGTGAAAGCTCTATTGGGGGTGTAGATAGCCATGAGACGTGTCAAGAATACGTCCTCTGATATTACGCGATATCCCTTCGTAAAATTTTAAGGGATATTCGCACCAGGAGTTAGAATTCTGGATACCTTTGGTAAATTCTCTGGGATATATCACTGTAGTCAAATATACCTAGGAAGCTACCTTTGAAGGAACTTCCATCACGACGACATGGCCTGAGCCAAAATATATATATATAAATATATATATATATATATATATATATATATATATATATATATATATATATATATACACTCACATATATATACATACATATATATATATGTATATGTATATATATATATATATATATATATATATATATATATATATATATACATATATATATATATATATATATATATATATATATATATTTACATATACTGTAGATATATATATATATATATACATATATA